>NC_059427.1:156808656-156824881 GCF_021028975.2 Sphaerodactylus townsendi | reverse complement strand
ATGGAATTGTAGTCCATGAACATCTGGAGAGCTGCAGGTTGCAGACCCCTGGTCTATCTCCTTTCATCTGGGATGATTCCTGTCCATACGCCAGTCCGCAAAGGAAACTGCAGCTGTGCATCACTTATTAACACAAATGGGTGTTATACCAAGGAAGCTGTAAGTTGTCTACAGTCTCCCCAACCGTTGCTCCCTCCACTCCATGATCCCTTTGCTGTGTTCAATTAAAGCCCTCCAGGCAGCGTCTCTGGCCGCCCTCATGCACCAAGACGGCATAATTCCAAGGCTTTAAACAGGCCCTTTTAACAGTGGCATGTCATAAACAAGGCGGAGGCCCTGCCGGATTCTCGCCTGCCAGTCCAACCACAACATGGGATGCGACAGTTTCCTAACAGATGGACTTCCCGCCACTTGTTTTCTGCCAGTGCCTGGGAATGAGAACCACTCCACACGGTTATTTCTTTGGAAAGATGACACAGGTCAACTCCTTAATGGACTTGGTCCTTTGAGTGCTTCAGTATCTGTACAGTTTTCTGAGTCGGGTTGCCAGCCTGCTATTATTATGCTAGCTCAGTCAGTAAAATTGTGTTAAGTAGCCAATATCGTGGCATTACCTTGAGTCCTTCTCTCAGGATTAGGGGGATATTGTCAGTATTTTTACAATTAGAAGCTGGCAACTCTAGCCCATCCCATTATCAACCATTCCTGAAGGGAATCAAAAGTGGACTGTAAGCCCTTTTAATTTCCAAAAAGAGAAGTATAATTTTTAAATTGATGGAGCCTGTGTAATTTGTAATTATGTATATGTGAATGGTTTGGCTCCCTTGTTTATTATTGTGATAGATTAGAATGTTATGTTGTACACCCCTTGGGGATAGGGCGATATAGAAAACTAATAAACAAACAAATAAAATATATATAAAATGGCTGCAGTTAACCCCACTGACTCACAAAATCTGACCCCTTAGCACAAATGTGCCTAGATTATGTACTCTGTTCATGCTCAGAGATACTTTCTTTTACTATGATTTCATGCAATCTACCTCCAACAATCAGTGTGACTTTTCAGCACCACCACCAGGTCCAACAAAGTGAAAAACTGAAATGGAAGATGCCGGATTCAAAAGCCTATCAGAGCATTACAAAGGAAGCGTGGCTGCTGTCTGTCCGCAGCAATGTTGTCATCATGTGGGTGTTTCCCTGCCTCTTGCAAGAAGCAGCCAATGAACAGGAAATCAAGCAGAAAATTCTCTATATCAGGAGTTGCCAACGTAATGCGTATGGGCACCATGGCAACCGCTAAGCACTATTAGTGCTAGGTGGGGCTTTTGGCCGGCAAAGTTTCTGAGCAGCCATTGGAGATTTGATTTGGCTGTGCAGATTTTAAAAAATATTGTTTGGGAAGCAGACGCCCCCTCAGCATAAGGAACGTCACTAAGTGACTGACGTTAAACTGTAGCTGCTATTTTGTGGCTTGCTCCACCTCCTGCTGCAGCCATTTTGCGACCACGCCCACTACACTGTGTTAAAATTTTAAGAATGCCCACAGGTTCAAAAAGGTGCGTGTGTGTGTGTGTGGGGGGGGGGGGGTTACTGCATATGATGCTGTGACATCATACATTTCTTTTGTAAACATTATGGGGAAACGCAGGGGAAGTGGATCACTGCGAGTTTTGCCACAAGGACTTGGGGCTTGTGTAGTGGTTATTAGTGTCCCAACTAGGATCTGGGAGATCTAGGTTCAAATTCCCCACTGTGCCACAGAAACTTGCTGGGTAATCTGGCAAGGTTGTTGTGAGGATGCAACAGAGGTGAAAAGAATGTATAAGCTGCTTCGGGTACCCACTGGGGGGAAAGGCGGGAAATAAATGAAGCAAAGAAAAAATGAATTATTTTCAAGCAAATGGAAGGATCCAGGGACCAAGCTCATCACAGTGGGGCTATGGCTTTATTTTGGCCAAGTTGTGGTGAAATCTAGTCTGTGCAGCACCACATTTCATTTACTCAGTGTCCTCATTGCCTTCTCACAATGAATATACTTTGACTAACGCTTATTCATGTTAACTAATAAATACACTTTATTCTGCTGGGATAGGTTAGACATTTTTGTCCAAGCCTACAGCGCAAAAATTAATAGCAAAGGGCCAGGGACTGCCCTTGAGTAGCCTTACATCCAAACTATTTCCATGCTGTTCCTGGATCAAAGCGATGCTCCAAAATGTACCTTTGGTGGTAGGTCTGGATGCTTCTGCAGGCACCAACAGGCCAGGAAAAGACTATGGTGCAGTTCTGTGCCAGAGTTTATAAGAGCCCAGGACAGGAACCACATTGCCTGAATGCGTCTGGGGAGAAGCAGAGACCTCTTAGGTATGGTATCAAAAAACTAACTGTTAATGGTACCTCCTGCATGCTGCTTTTTACCATTGAAGGTGGTTTGCTGCATCTCTTCTGCAATGATAGTACTGTGCAAGCTAGGAATTTGGCAAAGGAAGACAAAACCTAACATTTAGAGAATCTCATAGCTTCTGTAAAACAAAATAGAAAAAAACCCTTTCTTTTGTTGCTGCAAAATTAATGGCAGTGAAATTGCTAGACTGAAAGGAAGTGCTGTTTTTTAAACAAGATAAGACTTTTAGCGGTCAGGAAGTAGTGAAATGTTGAAACGTGATGAAACGTTCCCGCCCCAACATGGCACGACAGCCAATCAGGAGATGCCTGGCAAACCGATCGCACAGCAGTGGGGATTGTTTCATTGCTGGAATCCAGGGCAGGCACAGATGTCTTCAAGTGAAACATGACATGGTGAGGACAATGAAACCGCGATTAAAAGGTGCGGTTTACTTTTAAACTTGGATTAATCTACATTTAATTTTCAGTGGGAAATCGGCCTAAGAGCTTCAGAGCTCTGCATGGCTCTGTCCATCTACCCCAGGGATCTGCAACCTGTGGCTCTCCAGATGTTCATGGACTACAATGCCCATCAGCTGATGGGAATTGTAGTCCATGAACATCTGGAGAGCCGCAGGTTGCAGACCCCTTCTCTACCCAATGGCTAACAGAAGCAGAAGCATGTAGACAAATCAATGCAAGTCAATGCCAGTTTCCCTGTATACAGTACTTCACCCACCCAGATTACAAAATTTGGCTTAACCACAGCACCAAAGCATACCTACTGCTTCCTCTAACAGCTGGAACCAGAAGCACAAATGCAGTTCAAGAAACTTCAAAAGGGTGTGCAGAAAAGGATGGATTAATATAAATATGCTATACACTGTCTCAGAAAAAGATATTAGTACGGTCAGTTGAGGTGAGGCAACTGAGAAAATTGTCCGCTTCCACATTAGAATATAGCCCGGAACAAATATGAGAATTATCATTCATTTTTATGTGCCACCTTTGTCAAAATCATTATTTTGAGCATTACTGAATGTGGTACTTTGATAGAAGAGCATTTATAGTTCATTGAACAACTATCACCTTTTAAAACTCTGATAGGGGGGTAGGGCTAGGCAGGCACTAGGACCCAGGCGGAGCATTCTACAACAAAGAAGGCCCAACATGTTGGGGTCCCTGGCGGAGGAATATACAACCGTACTAACATCTTTTTCTGAGACAGACTGTAAATGGCCTGACTTGGACGACCCAGACTAGCCTGATCTCATCAAATCTTAGAATCAAAGCAAGATATGGTTGCCTTTAGGTATAATTGACTAAAGTACTGTCATTGATACAATTGGTTTTCTTCGGTTAACAAGACCTTCTTCTACCTTACCAGTTTTTTTGATCTATGTAACTTTGCAAGTCATTGTTTCTATAAGCACAAGGAATGGCTGCTGTTTGAATGTTTGTATTTTGCAATTTTTGCAATGAAGGTATATCAACATTACACATAGATGCGCTGCAATTTATTGTTTGTACATGCCAGTACACACAGTGCATACTGATTGCTCTGGTGGTTATAATTTGTATTGTGTACCTTTTGGCACAGAACTTCCAGATGGTTGCTGGAGATATCCAGCTATTACTACTAATCTCCAGGTGACAGAGATGGCATTGCACTCCATTGAAGCCCTTCCCAAATCCTGCCTTCCTCAGGTCCAACCCCACCCCCACACCCAGGTATTCCCCAACCTGGAGCTAGCAACGCTGCTGCCACTGCGGATCCCTGATTTATCCCTCATGACGTTCCGTTCCTGAGAATCTCCTGTCAGCCAAGACTAGCAGTTCACCGATCTGAGTGGGAGGGAAGAGGTAGGGAAAGTCCCCTTCTACTGATGGAAGTGCCTTTTGTTAGTGGGAAATAATGCAACCCATGGTGCTTATTGAGTCATAAGTCACTCGGGCAGCCTGTTGTCAAGAAGTCCTTAGGCAGAGAAAGCTGGAGGAGATCACAGGTAAAAACACAAGCCAGCTGGAGTCAGAGCATATCTCCTGCTCTTGTTTATCTCTGATGCTGTCTGACACCTCATTTTCTCCAGAAGCTGGGAGGGACAGAGCAGGGGAAATTAGGCATCATGCAGGGAGAGAGAAGCAGAAAGAAAGGGCAGCAGCTCTCTTTCCTTGGATGCTTGTTTCCAAATTAGCTGCAAAGATGTAGTCTTCTGCTGTAAATATGTACCAGAGCAGAATAGCTTGGTGTTGTTTTATTTCCATGTAATCCATTCCTTCTTTTAAAAACTAGTAAAGTACTGTTATACAAAAATAACTCAGCATCCCTGCATCTCTGTATTTGCCATGGCGCATCTCTGCTACTTGAGAATCTCTTTGAATATATTTTGAAACTCATCACAACCCCTCTAAGCTTTCTTTGCCTGTCTTTAGATCTCCAGAATGCAGCTACTTTTTGCCTGTCAAAAATAACATACCTCCAAATGCTTATAAGGAGAGCACTGAGAACGGAGTCAGCCCTGTCTGCAACTCCTCTGCTTGGATTCTGTATCTGGATGTGACACTAAAGCATGGCAAAAACTTGACCAGTCCACAGTATATGACAACTAGTATGGTCCTGCTTTGTTCTCCCTTTGCTGGGTGAGTTTTTGCAGAGCCTTTGGGACCCTGTATGCAGGGGCATCTAAGTGCTCTATGTACAAGGCTGCCTGTTATCCCACATCTCTCTGTGTGCAACATTTGGTACCGGTTGCAGAATTTAGCATCCTGCCATCTGACATGTGCCCAAACACATCTGCATTAAGCAACCAGCAGATGGGGATGCGGTGGGGATCTATGCATGTTTTCAGGGATAGGATGACTCAGCAGATTCAGGACATTTTATGGGGGCAGGGGAGAAAAGGTGGGTCAGCAGATTTGGAACAGGCTGTTGTTGGTTTTCTGGGCATGGTGGCCATGGTCTGGTGGTTTTAGCTCCTAATGTTTTGCTGGCATTTTCAGAGGCATGTCATGGTAAGATGTGTTTCTCTCCATTCCAGTTCACAGAACCAGAAGAAGAAGAGGAGGGGGAGTTTGGATTTATACCCTGCCTTTCTCTCCTGTAAGGAGACTCAAGGCAACTTACAAACTCCTTTTCCTTCTTCACCCCACATTGGGAGGTAGGTGGGGGTCTGAGAAAACTGTGGTCTGAGAGGTCTGAGAAAACTGTGACTAGCCCAAGGTCACCCAGCAGGAATGTACGAATGGGAAAACAAATCTGGTTCACCAGATAAGCCTCCACCGCTCATGTGGTTGGAGTGGGGAATAAAGTCCGGTCCTCCGGATTAGAGTCCACCTGCTCTTAACCACTGCACCACACTGGCTCTCAACTAGGTTGTTAGCAGCAGCATTGCACATGAAATTCTTTCAGGTGATCCAAGATGTCAGAGGCAGGCCAAGGTTAAAGTACTTACCTTTTTCAATGTTCCACATACTCTTCATTGCAGCGAAATACATGTCCACAGAGCAACGTACCAGTCACAGGGAAGGGCACGCCTGGCATGCTAACACTGAGAGGTACATGTGCTCATTCAACCATAATGATGCATGCACCTGCAAAATGCTTATGAGGGTCTCCCATGTGGTTCATATTATATATAAACTAGGTCTTGTTCCTGATCTCCATTTCGCAAGAGAAACTCTGCAGCTCTCCGTCCTGCTGGGCAGTTTCACCTGGAACCTATGATCTCGTAAAACCTAATCCCAAATACTTGGGGGCAGGGAGCATCCTGGTTTTAGTTCTATTTTCATTACGCTAGAATCAAGGACGTGTTAGCCCCTGAAATCAATTAACTGTAGGCTCCAGCTGCCTAAAATAAGTACCCAACGCTTAATATGAAATTCACTGCTGCAAGGAGTGTGAGGGCCATTAGATCAAAAAGGATTTTTAAAAAGAAGGACACAGGTTCATGGTGGATAGGGCTATTGGTTAGAACAGCCAATAGAACCTTCCTGTACCGAAGCAGTATACCTTTGAACACCAGACGCTGGTCAGAGAGAAGAAGAAAGAAAAGTTGTCATGTAGCAGTCTTGGGCGTGACTTGCCGTGCCACAGATGTTGTCTAGCTGAAAACAGATTGCGGTGCTAGTTGATACAGATCCAAAGGTGCACTTATTACATGGCGGTATGGGGACTGCATCCTCTATATAGGCTCAGAGATGCTCTGTCCTATACTATGCCGTAGAGTGACTGAGCCTCACTTGCAAGCCTCTGGCTCAATTAAAAGCTTAACACCTGCTGAGCACTGAGAGACCGCAAGTTGGAATCACTGTCTAAACCCCACTATATCTTTTTCCTGGCTGCTGGCAAATACATCCAAAAGGGTTAAGGCTGCAAAAAAATTTCCCTTTGTCCTTCCTGAGCTTTCCACTTCAATGAGCAGCGCCATCTCGTGGCCACCAGGAGACCTGCCTGATACCTTGCTCACCGGTATTTCATACAAACCAGCCCTTCAACCATTTTCACTCTGCTCTGAATAAGCCAATTACAGCCTGCATTGTCCTTCTGCATCCTGACTCCTTTCCTTGCAATACCCCTCTCACCTTCTCACTAGCATATAAAGACTCAGAGATCTCCATTCCTACTCACGTCTGACAAAGAGAGCTTTGACTCCCGAAAGTACATACCCTGAAACTGTCGTTGGTCTCTGGTCCCTTCCGCACATGCAGAATGATGCACTTTCAATCCACTTTCACAATTGTTTGCAAGTAGATTTTGCTATTCCGCACAGGAAAATCCAGCTACAAAGTGCATTGACAGTAGATTGGAAGTGCATTATTCTGCATGTGCAGAAGGGGCCTCTAAGGCGCTATTGGGCTCAAATCCAGCTGTTCTACTGTGGAGCAACATGTCTCAACCCCAGATGTTCTACTGCAGTCATTAATACACATTACCATTCCTTTTGTTCTGAGTAGAGGCCAAGCCCACCACAGCATTATACATCGATGAACACAATATTGGGTTCTCCTCTTTTGATATTTGTATGAAATTCTGTTCTTCACAAGAAAAAGTTAAAAACAATTTTTTGCTGGAATAATTTCAGGTAGGCAGCCAGCCATGTTTGTCTGCAGTTAGAACAGTATGGTTTGAATCCAGAAGCAACTTAAAAGCCAGCAAGATTCCCAGGGGATAAGCATCCCAGAGTCAAAGGTCACTTCAGGGGGTAGATTTGACTCTCAAAAACTTATACCCTTAAAATGGTATTTTGGGGTGTGGCTGGGCTGAAATCTTACTCAGGTAAGCAAGTATTGGTGGCCGTGAGAGAGTCATCCTCTCAATCCCTGCTTCTCTCTTTGATTTGTAATAATCGACATATATATGAAGTTCTCCCCCACCCCCAATACCGAGTCCGACCTTCTCCTTTATCTAGCTCAGTACTTGTCTATGGCAGTGAATCTGAAATATTCTGAACTTCTCCTCTTTTCTAAACTACAAGCCAAGTGGGCAGAGATCTTTGTGTTCGTTTGCCCACAGTCTGAGAAAATCTGTTTCTCAGAGTAAAAATCCCAGGGTTGGTATCAGAAAGAGAACAAAGAAGATTTCTCAGGCCCTCCCCTGAAACCAAATGTAAGGAAACATTAAGAACTCTGTCCCCAGATTCCCAAACTGGATTAGGATCACAGCAGTGGGAGGTATGATAAGGGAGTTTCATCCTCACAAACCCTGTATGGATCCTCAAATGGATCCTCATATAACCCAAACTTCAGGGAGGGTGGGATACAGTACCTGCTTCGAAATTCTTTTACCCTGTATCCCCTCCAAGTGCCCCATGGCCCACAAAGGGACCCACAACAGAATCTGAGGACCTCCAAGTCTGCTATTGCAGGTAATATTTCTCTAAGGGCTCAGACAGAGATTATCCCAGATCTGGCTAGCTGAGTTTCTCCGAATATTTATATCCCAAAAGCACAGGGGCACTCACAGCACATTCCATTTTAAAATAATACCATTCAAATATGACAGAGCCAAGGTGGTATAGTGGTTACAGTGCCGGAGACCCGAATTCAAATTCTACTCTGCCATAGAAGCTCAATGGGTAGGTGAGTTTGGGACCATCACTCTCCCTGCCCCCCATGAGGTTCTTGTACAGACAGAAATAGATGAGGCAGATCATGCACACTCTTCAGGGTTTGGAGGAAGAGTGGGATATTTAAAAACGAAGAACTAAAAGCCAAGCAAATGCAAATTACAGAAGTCTCTGATACCCAAAAACCAGCAACCATAAAGTTTCCTCTGGAAGAGCTGCTTTTTTCATCATGGTATGCCAGACAGAAAGAGCCATGCTAAAACTTATGGGGACTATCATTGCACAGTCTGGGGCAAGCACAGAAAAGACCCTTCCACTGTAACTGGATGTAAAAGCAGAACAAAGTGTGAATTGTGAACTACCTCTGAATTATGGCCTCTCACTGCAGGCTGAGGTTAGAAAAGGCATTCTGCACATGCTCTGTTCAGTGTTCCAGAGCTGAACACTGACATGGAAAACAAGCCTGGTGATAATTCCTGATGTTGATTTTATTTATATCCTGCTTGTCTCCCTAGTCAAGACCCAAAGCTGTTGATCACCTTGTTCTTCCCTACTCCACTTAATCCCTACAACAACAACTACCTTGTGAGATAGGTTAGGTTGAGAGATTGTGGCAGGCCCAGAGTCACCCAGGGAGCTTTTCTGGCAGGGTGGGGATTCAAACCCAGTCGTCCCCAATACTCTAACCACTATACCACACCAGCTCATGAACCAATCAAGCTTTGATCATAATGTGCCACAGCCATATCTGAGCAAATCTTCCCCTCTCAGGTTGAGTTCTTTTCACCTAAGAAGGAACAAAGAGTTTCAAACAACAGACAGGTGGCCAAAAAGGCTGTGCCGCCTCCAAAACCAATCAACCCGAGGGGGCAGAGAAATCTCCGTCTTTGTGACCAACACCTGAGGAATTTGCCTGAAGCCACACAGCTGACAGCTCCCACATGCTGCTGCCCCACCACAGCCGGCGCGTTTACAGCGAGCAACCAAGCGTCACATATCATAAACCCAGGCAGTGCTACAGATGTCTTCATAATATTTTACGAGGCCATGCACAGCGTTCCCCATAACTCAACAGGGAGCTCAAGCAATAAGATTGGGGGACGGCAAGAAGGAACAAAAGTTGGAGGGGAACCTACGGCTGGAAGGAAAGAAGGCCGGATTTTAGGAAGCCTCGAGAAAGGGGACTTTCCGGTTCCCCACTTCCCCACACCTTTGGTTCTTATCCGGAGGCGTTTTGTCACAAGTTCAGCGCACCTGCGTGCAGGACGAGACCCGCATCAAGTGGTCCCTTTCAAAGCATGGTTAGACGGTACAGACTGGCCTGGTTTTAACTGCCGTTTGCTCCCACCACCTGTGATGTGGACTGGCAGATGTGGGGTGAAGAGGAGCAACCCACGTCTCAGCGGTGGAGGTGCAGCCTGCTCGCAAGATACAGTCCCCAGGTCTTTCCCGAGCATCTCCTGATTGAAAGACCTCAGGGTTGGTTGCCTGCCTGGAGATCTCTTGCCATAACAGCTAAAATCTGTGCTAGGGTTGCCAATCTCCAGGTGGAAAAAAAAATAATATAGCGGGGCATAATGCCAAAGTCTGTATAAACGGATAGGTTTTTATGAACCTCCAGGTGGTGCCTGAAGAACTCCTGCTATTACAATTGATCTCCAGGCCAGAGAGATCGGTTCACCTGGAGAAAATGGCCACTTTGGAAAGCAGATTCTGTGGCATCGCACCCCGTTGAAGTTCCCACCCAAACCCTGCCCTTCCTCAAGCTCTACCCACAAATCTCCAGGAATTTTCCAACTTGGAGTTGGCAACCCTTTGGAAGCCGGCTCCTTCAACAGACAGTGCTCCAGTGCAGGACGTGGCCTAGAGCAGCGGATCCAGTGATGGGATTCAAATAATTTAACAACCGGTTCTGGTGGTGGGATTCAAATAATTTAACAACTGATTGTTTACAAGCACCATTTCACCAGTTCTGCCGAAGTGGTGTGAACCTGCTGAATCCCGCCACTGAGCGGATCCCCTCCCTGTGAGCGCCAGGGCATCTGGTGCCAGTGGCAGAGGGCCAAGGGGGAGGGGGGTGTCACCCCTGCCCCCTCCCCCTTTCCTCCGTGCCCCCCATGGCGCCCCCCCTCACGGGACACACACACACCCCAACCCCCTTCCCACACTTACCTTCGTTCCTTTTCTTTTTGTAGTCCTTTTTGAGGCCGAAAAATGCGGCCTAGTTACACTTCAGGGGGGAAACTGCCTGAGGAACTACAGCTCACGCCGCGGGGTGGGGGGGGGGAAGGGGGCGGGAAAAACACTCTGCGCACCGGGAGCAGTTTGGCCCAGCTACGCCTCTGTCTGGTGCCTATTGGACAAAGCCTTTCTTGTCCCAAAGCGAAAACTGGTTTTTTTCTATGTCACTGGAGTCAAAATGTTACAGAAGAACCCAGCAGGCCTCACCCTTGTGTCTCCAGGAAGCCCCCATTTGGAAACAACTGCTTCCACCTTGCAACCTCCGAACATGTGGTGATTTTCGCAACGCTCCAAGGCAGCCATTTTGTGGAGGTGACCACTGTCCATTCTCAGAAGTCCCAAAATGCCCCTATTGGCTGGTTCAACAAGACTGAGGGGCCCTGGCCTAGAGACCTGATCCGTGCTGATGATATCCTATTCCAATCTATAATTTAATTAATTTTTTGAATTAATTTTTGAGGGCTCACTTCAAGCTATGCTCATGGGCATTTGTGCCAAGATCCACCTGTGTTTCCCCGAAAATAAGACAGTGTCTTATATTAATTTTTGCTCCCAAAGATGTGCTATGTCTTATTTTCAGGGGATGTCTTATTTTTCTGTGTTCTGTTCGTCGGGCATGCTTCCAAACAAAAACTTTGCTATGTCTTACTTTCGGGGGATGCCTTATGTTTCGCACTTCAGCAAAACCTCTACTATGTCTTATTTTCCGGGGATGTCTTACATTCAGGGAAACAGGGTATATGCAGGGAAGAGATTCATGCCCCTTGCTTTATATGCCCTCATCATGACCTTAGAAGAAGCAGGGTCTTTATTGCCGTGGCCTCCCTGGCACAGAAAAGAGCTGACCTACTTCAGGCGTTGCCAAACAGCAGATGAGGCCTGGCAGGCATTGGTTGATGAAACATTTTTGGGCACTTTTATCACTATTATCCGTCATTTTGTTTTATGAGTTCATTAAGTGTACACTGCCTCAGATGTTGGAATAGTAATGGATACCTATTTAAACTGAAGACTGTTATCAGGAGTTTTAAAACTGAGTATTTGGGAAAGTACTATGGGATTGATTTGTTGAATATATGATCGGGCTTGCTCATTATTAATGTATTCAGTTCCGTCTGTGTTGGCGTTATGTTTTGCAATCTTGGTGGACTAAAAAAATAAATAATCCAAAGCAATAAAAATAAAAGAGGAATCTGATCAGAATTCCCAAAAGCACATTCAACATTTTCCTCTTTTTTTTGGAATTATAAACCAAGCTTTATTTTCTGTCAGCCTGAGACCCTGTGTGGTGCTGTGGTTAAGGGTGGTGGACTCTGATCTGGAGAACTGGGTTTGATTCCCCGCTCTGACACATGAACAGCAGACTTACTGGTGAACTGGATTTGTTTCCCCGCTCCGACACATGAAGCTTGCTTGGGCTAGTCTTGGTTCTCACAGGACTCTCTCAGCCCCACAAGGTTTCTGCTGTGGGGAGATGAAGGGAAAGGAGTTTGTAGACCCCTTTGGATCTCCTCACAGGAGAGAAAGGTGGGTTATCAATCAAAACTCTTCTTTTTCTTCCAATAACTGGTGGGTGGCTTAAGATATTGCTGTTGCCCAGAGCATGGAAAGGGTTGAGTGGGTAGGAAAGGAATTGCTAAAAATTTTTTGGCAATGTCAGCCCCCCTTTTTTCCTGCTCAGAGTGAAGAGTGTGGGGAAGGGGCTAATTCAGTGGAGGAATTAGCTAGTGCAGGGGTAGGGAACCTTTAACACTCAAAGAGCCATTTGGACCTATTTTCCATGGGAAAAGAAAATACTTGGAGCCGCAAATAATTTTTGACATTAAAAATAAAGATAACACTGTATATATTGGGGTTTTTTACCTTTTACTCCGCTCATTCTGAGAAGCGCATGGATGCGTCTGCCCTGCTGCCTGCAGGGAAGGCAAGGATGGAGCCAGCGGCTCGGCCTCGCTGGCCGCCAGGAAAGCGCCCGCCCCGCTCCAAAGGGGCAGGCGAGAGGGGAAGCCCGCGGCGCGGCCCAGCCGGCCGTGGGCAGTTGGTGTGCCCGCCCTGCTGCCTTCAGGGCGGGCAAGGATGGGGCCAGCGGCTCAGCTCGTGGAGCCGCAGTGCAAGGGCAGAAGAGCCGCATGCGGCTCTCGAGCCGCAGGTTCCCTACCCCTGACTAGTGGGATTGGGCAAACCTGCCCCAGGATGTTCCAATATGGAGAATTCTCCAAAGTTGTGCAATGGTACCTATTGAATTCTGACTCCTCAGGTAGCTATGTTCCCTGCCGAATAAGTCACATCAGCACTACTTCCCGTTGCATCTTCATCCTACCCTTTCTCACAAAAACTCAGTTGCATATGTGGTCCTCTCCCTATCAGTTTTGACACACACGTACACACATAACCCTTCACAGGAGATCAGGCTGAGAGCTACGGTCCCAGGATCACCCAGTGAGTTCCATAGCTGGATGGGGAACCCTTATCTCCCTAATGCTCCAGCCCCTTCTCCACACCAGCTCTCCCACACAAAGCTTGCTCTGCTTTTTAAACAGTGCAATGTTCTTGCCCAAGAGATTTTCAGCCAGAATGGTGCAGTATCCCCTTGCTAGGGCAATGCTGCATTACAGCATAGAATAAAGTGCACCTGGTGAATTCACAGTTGAGGGCAGGGTTGCCAACCTCTAGGTAGGACCTGGAGATCTCCCAGAATTGCAACTGATCTCCACTACAGAGATCAGTTCTCCTGAAGAGCCCATCAGCTTCAGAGGCCCCTTCCGCACATGCAGAATAGTGCACATTCATTCCACTTTCACAATTGTTTGCAAGTGGGTTTTGCTTATTTTGCACAGTAAAATCCAGCTGCAAAGTGGATCGAAAGTGTATTATTCTGCATGTGCAGAAGGGGCCAGAGGGTGAAATACATGGCTGTTCCCCCTCTCCAAGTCGTATTCTCCTCAGGCTCTGCCCCAAATCTGCAGGGATTTCCCAACTTGCAGTTTGCAACCCTACTTGGCGGTGACATTTGAGCCCGGACTCTTTGCTCACATGCTTAGCCATGATGCTATGCCGGCTCTCAATCTACACAGTATGGAATGCCTTGGCTCCTTCAGACATCTCACAAAACCACGCTTTGCACTAACCCAGTGGTGGCGAACCTATGGCATGAGTGCCAGAGGTGGCACTCAGAGCCCTCTCTTTTGGCACGCGCAAACAGAGTCGCCCCCACCCTCCCACAATCTAGGCTGGCCTGGGCCGCTGGCCTCAATTATTAGCATTAAACCTAAGACCTAGTTTTGGGGAAGCAGTGTAGGTAACCCTGTTAAGCGCTGTTAAACCCCACTGATTTTCATGCAAAGAACTAGAGCACGATCCTTTACCTGGGAATAAGCTCGGTTGCTGGCAATGGGGCTTGCTTCTGAGTAAACCCTCCTAAGGTCGTGATTCATCCATTGGAAGAGTTGCACGGTTGCTTCAAAGAAAGCCTCCAACTACCACCAAACTTACTCCTGAGTAACGCACGCCTCGGAGCCAACCGTTTGTTCTAAACTAAAACCTCAGTATTCAGGTTAAATTGCCGTGTTGGCACTTTGCAATAAATAAGTGGGTTTTGGGTTGCAGTTGGGCACTCGGCCTCGAAAAGGTTCGCCATCACTGCACTAACCGGACGTACAACTCATATTCTGAAGAAGGGATGATTCAGCGCTGCTTTTCTGTAGTTATTTTCACTTCTCAGTTCCCAGGACTGCAGCAGCCCATAAAAGCAGAACAGCCACCATAATCATGGGTCACAAAATTAGACATCACGCCAAGCCACGGTTTGCACAGTATTTTATCAGCCTGTTGCAAATCTCTGCTTAGCCAGTCCGCCACGATTCTGACATCACACCAATTTAGTTATGCCTCTGTAACCATTTGCTGCTTGGGTGTGATGTTCAAGCTAACCTTGTCGTAGGGGTGCCAGCTTTGGGTTGGGGAATTCCTGGAGATTCGGGACTGGAGCCTAGGGAGGGCAGTATTTGGGAAGGGGCGGGAGCACAGCAAGGTATAATTCTATTGAGTCCACCCTCCAAAGCAGCCATTTTTCTCCATGGGAATTGATTGCTCTAGTCTAGAAATCAGTCAAATGCCAGGCCCACCTGGAGCTTGACAGGCCTATGTGTGAAATACTGGGGGGGAGGGGTAAGTCAGGCTTAGGTTTCTTGCTCTGTGGAAAAGCACCATTCTCTGTGGAAGAGATCTGCGCAATTCCACCAATGTGCTTGCAGATCATGTGCATCTTTCAGCCAATAAAGTGACTGGAAAAGTTTGTTTTTATATCCCCCTTTCTCTCCTGTAAAGAGACTCAAAGAGGCTTTCCATCTCCTGTCCCTCCCTCTCCCCCCCCCACGCAACAAACACCCTGTGAGGTGGGTGGGCTGAGAGAGTTCTGAAGAGCTGTGACTAGCCCAAGGTCGTGTGTTGGAGTGCACAGGCTAATCTAGTTCCCCAGGTAAGCCTCCACAGCTCAAGTGGCAGAGTGGGGAATCAAACCCAGTTCTCCAGATTAGAGTGCACCTGCTCTCAACCACTATGCCGCCGCCGCTAGATAGAAATGGCTGCTGTGAGTTTTCTGGGCCGGGTGGCCATGGTCTGGTAGTATTTGCTGCTAATGCTGAGTGTTAGGAGCAAAAATTGCCAGACCAAGGCCACCCAGCCCGGAAAACCCACCACAGCCTTTCAAGGGGGTTTTAAAGCAAGGGGGGGTGGCATCTGGACATATCCACCCTAGCAGAGGGAGAGGGGAGGGAGGGAGGGGGAGGGGTGGCATGCAAGGGAAGAGTGAGGGAGGGGAGAGAGGGAGGGGTGGCATGCAGGGGAGGGGAGGAAGGGGGCTGGCATCTGGACATGACCCACCCACCCTTGCAGAGGGAGAGGGGAGGGAGGGAGGGGCAGGTGTGGCATGCAAGGGAAGAGGAGTGAGGGAGGGGAGAGAGGGAGGGGTGGCATGCAAGGGAGGGGAGGGGGGGGCTGTGAAAGCCTTCAACAGTATTCCAGAGGGAATATTTATCATGGCTGCTTTAGGCTCAGTCATCTATGGGCCCTCCCCGGTTTAGGTTGCTTATTTCCCAGAGTGTCCCCGTGGTGGAGAGACAACAATAACAGCTAGGAAAGGTTTTGATTGACAGTTTCACAAGGAACAACGCTGGAAAGCTCCCCATGAAGGAGGAGGACCTTTTATTCCTATGGAGTCAGATCAAACATCCATCACCGCCCTGCACTTGGGAAACCAGGCAGACGCGCCACCTGGCGGCTATTTGGAGCGCAGCAAGCGCAATCTGTTTTCAAAGCCACGTCAGGTTGATTCATCGCTGACAATTAATAAATATGCACGGTAAATTCATAAAGTTTGCCGTGTACTATAAAATAGCAGTAAATTCCAGGCATCTATGGTGTAGATTAATAGCATATAAATACAGCGAGTATAAAAGACCACCCACAATAAAAGAGTTCGTTACAGGCTAATTATATTGCCTCCTTTCTTTTTTCATCACATTATTTTTTTT
>NC_059427.1:156792817-156808566 GCF_021028975.2 Sphaerodactylus townsendi | reverse complement strand
GAAAAGGTGAGAGCAGGTGCCATGGCTTCCACGGGCGCCATATTGGAGACTCTACCCTAACCCAAACTGGCCTAGCCTTACGGCTTCCTTCTGCCTCTCCCCTCCACACATCTCTCTGGATTATAAGGATTATCTCGCTGCCAGCCCGTTAACAGAGAGCCTTGAAGAGGTTGCTTTCCCCGACTCCTGCCCCAGTACATCTTCCTGCAACCAGCACAGACCACAGTCTGGATCCCAAATATTCCCCCTCCATCCCTCTCCAACAACTGGCATGGCAGGCACATGACCGTGCAAGAGCGAACCTTGGCTTTCCCGAGCCAGCGTGCTTCTTTGCTCTGCCTGCTTGTTTAATTATGGGAGCCATGTAAGGCAACCCCCCAAAGGCTGATTCCTTCCTGTGCTTTACTGCCTTTGCTGCGAACAGCGAGGCAGAAAACCCATAAACCAGGCCGAGAGTGTCATAAAACACCATGGCGCAGCTCAAGGGGAGCGGGATCTCCCAAGCAGGTGTCAGCCCCATTAATTAGGAACCCCAGCGAAGTCCCGAGTCCCGAGTTTGAGAATTGCTGGGCTCCAAATTTGGAGAGAACCCAAGACATCTCTAGGAGCCAAACATCTTAGAGCAGGGGCAGAGAGAGGATTATCTTTAGACTTTTATAGTGAAAAATTGCTAGTACATAGAAGCCCTGATGTTTTGGGGTGGCAGGTGGCTATCACTATTGAGGACTCTCCACCTGTCTTGAGAGAGACCTGGAGATAAACAGTTTAATTGGAGGGTGTTGTGGGTTGGATCCTCTGAAGATGCCAGCCACAGGTGCAGGCAAAACGTCAGGAGAGAATGCTACTGGAACATAGCCATACGACCCGGAAAACCCACAACACCTTCCAGCCATGAAAGTTTAATTGTAGCCAGGAAAGAATGAATTTTCTCAGGTAGGGAGGGGTTCTGCAATGATACACTATTTGCACTTGTTAAAACTCACGGCTTGATCTAGGGGGGCGTGTGGGGGCAGCTGCCATGGGTGGTGAGGTAGGTGGGGCTGAGAGAGCTCAGAAGAACTGTGACTAGCCCAAGGTCACCCAGCTGGCGTGTGTTGGAGTGCACAGGCTAATCTGAATTCGCCAGGTTTATAATTCCAGATCCAAGGTCAGCATCTCCTTTTCAAGCTATCTGTGCCTGTAACAATCACCTCATCCTCTGGCAGTGAATTCCACATTTTAGTCGCATGCAGTGTAAAAGAAGTCCCTCCTTTTGTCCATCTTTAATCTACTGCCCATCAACTGCATTGGATGTATTTTGGAAGAGGCAGAAAAAGTTCTTTTGTCGCCTTTCTCCACCCTGTGCATAATTTTATAAACCTTTATCATGTCTCCCCCTTAGCTGCCTCTTTTTTAAACTGAAATGAGGCTGTGTCACGCAACGCTTGATATGCCTGTCTTGATTAATGATTATTTATTTATTTATTTATATTTATTTATGGGATTTTTATACCGCCCAACCCCCGAAGGGCTCTGGGCGGTGCACAACACAGATTCTACATATAATATATACAAACAAAAACCCCATTAAATTAGAATTTAAATTTAAAAATTTAAAACACAGCGGTAAATTCAATAAAAATGGCGTCAGCAATAACCCCAATTAAACCCTTCCAAGGAGGGGGGAACAGAACAAAAAGTGGGTCCCCTAGATGACAGGGGGACTCCGAAACCGGAGGAATAGAATAGAAGGGGCACCTTGATCAGCGGCTGGGCACTCCAAAGGCCCGGTGGAACAACTCAGTCTTACAGGCCCTGCGGAATTCACCAAGATCCCGCAGGGCCCGGACAGCTGGAGGAAGAGTGTTCCACCAGGCAGGGGCCAAGGCTGAAAAGGCCCTGGCCCGAGTGGAGGCCAGCCGCATCATTGAGGGGCCAGGAACCACCAGTAAATTGGGGACATATGGGGTAATGCGGTCCCAAAGATACAAGGGTCCCAGGCAGCGTAAGGCCTTAAAGGTCAATACCCACACCTTGAAGATGATTCGGAACTCAACTATTGGTTATATGCCAATGTACCGGTCTCTATGGCACTCTGATGTCAGAATTTCTATAATTGCCTAAACTGTGCCTTGAATCTTTGCCACTGCTGTGGATTCCTTTGGGGGTGTTAGCTACTTTCCTTGGCTAACCAATAAACATATTTGTTCTGGAATAAAGACAGTCTATTTTCTGTATGTGGGTTGTATGCTCCTTTCATGGGATTTTAAATCCCCCCCTCCCATCATAGTAAATTCTCTGCTACATTTCCACCTTACTGGGAAATTGACGGCTTCAGCTTGCCAGAGCTCTTCTTTTAGGAGAGCCCACCCTTCACTTGCTCTTCACCCTTCCTGCATTCTTGCCACAGAATGACTCTTATCATGCCTCTGAGCTCATAAAAGTCTGTAGTAGTAGTAGTAGTAGTAGTAGTGGTAGTAGTAGTAGTAGTAGTAGTAGTAGTAGGGTTTATATCCCCCTTTCTCTCCTACAGGAGACTCAAGGGGGCTTACAAACTCCTTCCCCTTCCCCCATCACAACAAATACCCTGTGAGGTAGGTGGGGCTGAGAGAGCTCAGAAGAACTGTGACTAGCCCAAGGTCACCCAGCTGGCGTGTGTTGGAGTGTACAGGCTAATCTGAATTCCCCAGGTTTATAATTTTACAATTATAAGACAAAAGACAGATCAGTAAATGCAAACATGTAATCACCCATTAACAATTCATAGAGATCAACACAATTTATTCTACTGTTAATTATATGCTGCTTAAGTTTTTAATGGGTTTAAGTTTTATGTTGTATTGATTTGCTGTCTCAGAGAACAGCCATATTGTGAGCCGCCTCGAGCCCTTCGGGGATGAGGCGGCATATAAATTTAACAAATAAATAAATAAATATCTTCTTCCCAGCGTTGTTCCACTAATGCAGGGTCTGCTGCTCGGATTTTAAAACACCACTTTTCTCAATTGAGCTGGTTGCAGGCATGTAACTTTCAGATCTGCATTGATGGTATCTTGCCATCCGTTGCTTTGGCCCTCTGAGCAACCGCCGACCAGTAACCTCAATGTGATAGGCGATGCTGGCGACAGTGTCCGGGGCTGCTTGTCGGACATGGCCGAACCAGACCAGGTGCCCCTCTCTCATTTTTGCCTCGATGGGCGCAATGCCAAATTGTTGTCGGACCATGTCGTTGGTGATGTGGTCAAGGAGGGATACACCCAGTGTCCAGCGAATCATGCGCATTTCCATGACGTGGAGTCGTCGCTCAGCCGCTTTCATTGGAATTAATTATATAGGTATATTATATACATTGATTATAGAAGCAGAAGAGGAGAGGTTTGGATTTATACCCTCCTTTTCTCAACGATAAGAAGTCTCAAAGTGACTTACAAACTCCTCCCGTTCCCTCCCCAAAACAGACACCTTGTGAGGTAGGTAGGGCTGAGAGAGTTCTGAGAGAACTATGTCTGGCCCAAGGTCACCCAGCAAGCCTATTGTGGAGGAGTGGCGAATCAAGCCTGGTTTTCCAGATTAGTTCTCTTGACCACTCCACCGCTGGCTCGCTGCACATGTATATAAAGAAAAATATGTATCTAATATATAGCAGATGTCATTTTGACCTCTTCCCCCCCTTAACAAAAAAAATGTAGATCTGGCACTATTAAAAACTAACCAGTCTATCAAATTTCGGACTTCTCTCCAAACCTTAACTTGTACAGCGATAAACCTGGGCTAAGAAGGAGATATCTGTATACTATCAAACCAATACAGATGTCCAGGATCACTAAAAATGAAACACATAAAAGGCTGCCTCCCAGACAAAGAAGGCAGCCATGGAATAATAGTCAATAGCCCTTAAAAATTAACAAAATGTCTCGCAGCATAAGGGTCCCAACATCATAAGAACATAAGAACATAAGAACAAGCCAGCTGGATCAGACCAGAGTCCATCTAGTCCAGCTCTCTGCTACTTGCAGTGGCCCACCAGGTGCCTTCGGGAGTTCACATGCAGGAGGTGAAAGCAGTGGCCTTCTGCGGCTGTTGCTCCCGATCACCTGGTCTGCTAAGGCATTTGCAATCTCAGATCAAACATCAGATGCACTGCAGTACATACTAACTGTTGTTATTTTGCCATCAAGTCACAGTTGACACATGTGACTCTGTAGGATTTTCCAGGCAAGAGATGAACTGAGGTGGTTTGCCATTGCCTGACTCTGCATGGCAATTAGTGATGCTAACCTCCAGGTGGGACCTGGGGACCCCTCAGAATTACTGCTCATCTCCAGACTACAGAGATGTTCCCCCAGGAGAAAATGGATGTTTTGGAAGGGTGGACTTTATGGCATTGTACCCCGAGGTCCCTGTCCCCCACCCCGGCTTCATTCCCAAATCTCCAGGAGTTTCCCAATCTGGATCTAGCAACCCTGCCCCATGCATGTAGTGGTCAGGGGGGACATGGCAACCCCAGGAGTAACCCTGGACTTCCTTGGAGGTCTCCCATCCAAGCACTAACCATGGCTGATCCTGCTTAGCTTCCAAGATCCCTCAGGCTACCAGTCTATGCCTTCATACTACAGAAAGGCAGAAGGCGGGGGAGCATGCCACCTTCTTCAGGTTGTGGTACATTCAGAAGGGTTGTCAGACTGCAGAAGACAGGGAAGAGGTTTCGTAGAAAGGTGTTTCTTCATAAATAATCCTGGAGATGCAAGCGTTATAAAAATGCAGAAGGACGGAGCTAGGCGATCCCAACGTGGTCAGCACAGCACTGCCAGGATCCAAACCAGCGTGCAGCAGGGCAAGATCAAAGCACAACTTTTCAGAGCAACTTAATTCACACCTCCTTACCATCAATCTGATTAACTTCCAACATTGACTACATTTAGGATTGCAGCCTTTGGGCTGTATTCCCTGTGTGGCCCGAGCGAACTGAGCAGGCTACACTCCCTTCTCTATTTTTGAGTGCTTGCAATGCAGGGGCTGCTCAGAAATCCTCCCTCCCTCCCATTAGTGGCATTACCACCTTTCACTCGCCATGCTATCCCCACTTCAACAACTACCCCACTTCACCCCCTCCAGCCTTCCCATGCTGCCCTGCAACTAGACACAGATTGCATTCCATCAAGACAAGGGTTGAATCCCCACTACCATCTTAGCCAGGTTTCAGAACACAAACTAACCAGGTTTGAGGGACCACCTCCCCATTGCTTGCGTGGCAGATTCCATTTCTGGCGCTCGTTCTCCCCATTAATCCGCGTTCCGGCAGGACCTGGTTGCAAGTGGCATAGACCACACTAACACGGTTCAGAGCTGATCCGAGGGGAGGGATGTGGGTTGAAACCCTGACTCGTTTCCCACCCTGGAGCGTGACACGGAATTCGGGCAACCAATCAGCACTGTGATGTGCATGCAGCCTTTCCTTGGTTTCGTTTCCGCTTTTGCCATCAGCCAGCAGAAGGGGACGCAATCGTTAAACAGTCAAACGTGTAACTTTGAATCATTAATGGTTTACACAGGTAACGATTAACTGTTTGCACAGTTAAACAGTTAAACGTTAAACTTTTACACGCTGGTTTTTTAATCACGCCCCTACAATGTATGTTTCCACAGTGGGAAAAGGTCCCGCCCCATCAAGGCACGCCAGCCAATCAGGGGAGATGGGCGAAGCGAGCTTGCCTGGTAGTGGGGATTGCTAAGAGTTCTGCAACCGGGTGTGTCTGCTGTGTGCTCGCTGCGGTGGGGAGGGAGAAACTCCGACGAAGAGGACATGGTTTCACAACGAACAGGTTTGGATTTGCATGCAAATTTCAAGTGGGGATTCGACCAAGGATGAAGACAGTTCGATAGTAATGCATCTTCAATTGCCATTTCTTTCCCTCTCCAGTGATGAGACTGAAAAAGGGAAAACTCAGCAGTTTCACTTAGGCCCCTTCCGCACACGCAAAATAATGCGTTTTCAAACCACTTTCACAACTGTTTGCAAGTGGATTTTGCCATTCCGCACAGCTTCAAAGAGCATTGAAAGCACTTTGAAAGTGCATTATTCTGCATGTGCGGAATGAGCCTTAGTTTCTCTTTTTAGGTGCCTAATCAGCAGTTTGCCTCCCTCCACATCTGCACAGGTGTGCATAGCTCCTCTTCTGAAGAAAAAGGAATTGGATAAAGTTGACAAGGGGAAAGAGGTTCCTTACATGACTTTTAGGATGCAGTAACACTTCTCTTAGGCCCCTTCTGCACATGCAGAACGATGCACTTTCAATCCACTTTCACAACTGTTTGCAAGTGTGCTATACTGCACAGGAAAATCCAGCTGCAAAATGCATTGAAAGTGCATTATTCTGCATGTGCAGAAGAGGCCTTAGTGGAGGAAGGAGAACACATTCACCTGCTTCCCAAACACACTGTATACTGTGCTTCCCCTGATGCACTGTTTGTGAAGATTCTTTGTCGCATGGGAGCAGAAATTCAAGGGGCTTGGAAAGACTGCAGTTGGAAGGGGAAAGCAGGAAAGACTTGTTCCACAAGCTTAGATGCTCTCAGGCTAGTCTGGTACAGTGGTTAGAAAGCTCTGCACATGCAGAACAATGCACTTTCAATCCACTTTTTTAAATGCACTTTGCAGCTGTGCAGAGTAGCAAAATCCACTTGCAAACAATTGTGAAAGTGGATTGAAAGTGCATCACTCTGCATGTCCAAAAGGGGCCTAGAGGTTGGGAGAGTCAGGTCTGAACCTCTTCTTCCATGGGAGCTTGCTGCATAACCTTGGAGTAGTCACACACTCTTCACCTCACCTATCTCGCAGGGCTGTCGTGAAGATAAAAATGGAGGACGGGACAGCATTCTGAGCTGCCTTGGGACCCCAATGGGGAGCAACGGAGCAAAATCAATAACTCTCATCCGCTCCAACCTTGTCCATTCCACTGGGGTGTGTGACTGCGAAGTGGTTACTATCAGGGAAAAGGAAGTAGATAAGGAACTGCATGTGTGAATACCAAACAGTAGGGCAGACAGGTGGAAAAAAATATGAGAATAAACTGGTATCCAAGCATACAGCAAATATATTTTATCTCCTCTTTTAATAGCAATTGGACCGCTTTTGCAAGCGTTCTTTCTGCTAGATGCCTCCCCAAAATTATTCTCCCCTCTGCTTCCAACCTTGTTTCCTACTGGCAGGAGCCAAAGTTCTCTCCGAGGGCTTTGGGCATTCCTAATGCCTCTTGCCCCGTTAACCACGCATCTGCTGTCCTCCATCAACGTCGGCGAACGGGATATGTACCCAGAGCCAGAGGGAGAGCCGTCTCTTCAGTTTGCATTAAAAATAGAATGGATTTCATGAACGTTATCCGCAAGCCGCAGCTACTTTTCACGTTAGCACTCAAAACGTACTGCCGTTTCTAGCCAGAAACTATTAACACTGTTCTTAAAACATTACAGGCTGCAA
The DNA here is from genome assembly GCF_021028975.2 of Sphaerodactylus townsendi. Lineage (NCBI taxonomy): Eukaryota > Metazoa > Chordata > Lepidosauria > Squamata > Sphaerodactylidae > Sphaerodactylus > Sphaerodactylus townsendi. Next base: position 156,801,110 of record NC_059427.1, on the reverse strand, counting down.
TTCTTGTAACTGAGTCGCTGCCATGTTCGCCAAAACACTACTGTGTAGTGAATGGGTTTCTAAAATTGGTGACTGTAACTCAGTCAGTTCCATTGTAAAGTTAAAGCCCGTGTCTTCTGGCCGCCCATTTGCTTGCACATTTATATTTAATACTCTTTGTAGATCTGTCTCTCACTAGAAAACAAAAACCCTTGTCTTCATCCCGTTAGGTGGGGGTGAAGGTGGAAATTGCAGTCAAGTCACAGACAATTTATGGTGACCCCTTAGGGCAGGGGTGTCCAATTCTGGCACTTCCATGCCATGCCAGCAGGGGCTGATGGGAATTGTACTTTATGCAGAGGTGTAGCTCCAAGGGGACAGGGGGGCATGACGCAACAGGGGGCGCCCCTGTGGGGGTGTGGCAAGGGCGTGGTGGGGGCATGGCAGGTGCGTTCCAAGGTGGGACTGGGTGTTCCGGGGCGGAGGACGCACCGGTACACTGGGTGCCTTTCCCCCTTGCTAAGCCTCTGAGTCCATGAACATCTGAAGTGCCAGATTTGGACACCCCTGCCTTAGGGTTTAGAGGACACTAGAAAAACAGAAGTGGTTTGTCATTACCTGCCTCTGTACAGCAACCCCGTCTTCCTTGGTGGTCTCCAGAGGCGGATCTAGGGAAAATGTAGCCCAGTGCAAAATCCACCCCACTCCAGTATGGGCGGCCACCCTCCCTCACCACAACCAAACAACTTTTTTTTGCACCAGATCATCTCAAAATCACCATCACATTATAGAACATGCCCCAACACACAAATCTGAACACAGCAATGTGGGGAAGGAGGAGGGGTGTGGGAGGTGATTTTCCGCTCCCCCCCCACGTGACTAAATGGCCACAGCCCAGGGACATTTGACCCCATATATTCCCCTGGGCTGGTGGTCTCCCATCCAAGTACTAAGCAGCGCCAAACATGCTTAGCTTCAAAGATCTGATAAGACTGGGCTAGCCTGGGCAAATCCGGGTCAGATAATCCTGTTAGGAACATGCTGCTAACTTAATTGGACTTCCTTGTACTTTCTATGGTACCAGACTGTTCTAGGCGTCCTCTTGAGTTTGGAACTGGCCTGCCTTTGTAATAGCACCCCTCTCCCTCCCCAAAGTGCATATAAATCAGCCTGTTGGTTACACTTTTACGCCTCTCGCCAAGGGAGTTCTGATTCACAAAAGCTTATTCTGGAATAAACTTTGTGGGTCTCTGAGGTGCCACAAGACTTCTGGTTTTATTCAGCTTCTGCAGAATAACCTGGAACTTGAAGTGTGGAGTCTGATATGTCCCTATCGGCTCAGCCTGACACAGAGTGATTCCTGTCTAAGCTCACGGAAACCGATGAGTTCGGAATGGTGCAACTCTGTTTCGGATTGCGCTGCGTGCCGCCTCTCAAACCTTAATTAATAGCTCATTGTTCAAACAAGCGTTGCTTTGCATGAGAAACAAAGAGGAGAGGGCTGGGTGCCAGCTTCTTTGAAACCAAGTTTGCAGACTGTGCCTGATAGGGATCAGCCAGATTTCGAAAGATTTGTCATCCTTTCTCTCTATCAGACTTCTTCTGACAGCAGAAATTAGCATATAGATTCAGATCTGATACCAACAGTGGAGGCAGATAGATGAAGTTGCCTTTGTTTTGACAACAGGGCTACGGTGCATTAACAGATGCATTTATTTATTTACCGACACACACATATCCATTGCGGGGTTTTCAAGGCATGTTCAGAGCTGGTTTGGCCTTGCCTACCACTCATAGCAACCCTGGTATTCCTTGGCGGTCTCCCATCCAAGTATTAACCAGGGCTGGCCCTGCTTAGCTCTCAAGATCTAACAAGGTCGGACTAGCCTGGGCCATCCAGATCAGGGAAATAGCTGCCTGGCTGGCAGGAATCCAACAGGTGGAGTGCCAGTTTAAGAGTCATTTCTTCTCCTCGAAGAATCCTGAAAGCGTTTAGATATCTTAGCGCTCTACTGCGGACCCAAAGAAGCATCGTTCTTCCCTCTTCCTTTGTGTCTTAACCTCAACTAACCACAGAAAGTAGGCTAGGTTGACAGTGAATGAGGAGCCCAAGACCACCCAGAGAGCTTTCACGGCAGGGCTGGGATTCAAACCTGGGTCTCTAACTTTGGTTTTGAGAATGCTGGGCTGGCATCCAGACAAACTGGGCTCGACTCATTCCTTTGTAAGTGACTATATAATCCCTCCCACATGCATATGTGTGAATACGGGTGTGTGTATAGAGATACACATAAATACATGTGTGTAGTGATTAGAGCAGGGGTCTGCAACCTGCAGCTCTCCAGATGTTCATGGATTACAATTCCCATCAGCCCCTGCTAGCATGGCCAATTGGCCATGAACATCTAGAGAGCCGCAGGTTGCAGACCTCTGGATTAGAGTGTCAGACCAAAATCTAGGAAACTCAGGTTCAAATCCACACTCAGTCTGGGAAACTTGCTGGGAGACTTGAGATAGCCGCCCACGCTTATCTACCTCCTAGGGCTGTTGTGAAGATAAAATGGAGGAAACCTACGCCAGCTACATAAGGGAGGCATTTGGGTTCTGTGACTGACACTTCTGTTCATCCCTTAAAAGTGGCTGGTGGGAGAGAAATAGAGATGGAGACTGTGGCATCACAGAAAGGGGACTTAAACCTTGCCCTCCGTGCCATTTGCCATGTTGAAAAGCAAACTCCCTCAGGCCACTTTTCACCTTTGGAATGGGGGGGGGAACAGGTGTCTATGAAGAAGAAGAGTTTGGATTTATACCCTCCTTTTCTCTCCTGCACAGAGACTCAAAGGGGCTTACAATCTCCTTTCCCTCCCCCCCCACCCACAACAAACACCCTGTGACGTGGGTGGGGCTGAGAGAGCTCCGAAGAACTGTGACTAGCCCAAGATCACCCAGCTGGCATGTGCTGGAGTGCACAAGCTAATCTGGTTCCCCACATAAGCCTCCACAGCTCAAGTGGCAGAGCACGGAACCAAACTCGGTTCTCCAGATTAGAGTGCACCTGCTCTTAATCACTACGCTTAACCACTACACCACGCTATGGGGGATCTGTCCCCCCCACACACACATACAGTACCTAAATTCCCTTCCAGTAGCTTTCTTCCACCAGGGAAACGACAAAGAAGGGAAGGATTTAGCACCCAAGCCTTTTAAAGCCAAAGACACGTTCGGAGTTCTGACCACACAAGATCATGAGTACTCTGTCCCTTAGATACCAACTGATCGAACAATAATTCCAGATTACTTAAACAAATCTACAGAAAGCAAAACTTCTCCTTTGCTTGAAGGTGGGCTTATTTTATTTTTTTTTACATTTCTAGAGACCGTCCACAAGCCAAAAAAAATCACCACCAAACAGACTTCGCTGAAACTGATCATGTCTTCTCTTGCGCTGCCTTTCCCTTCTCTTTTCCTGTCTCATTCCTCTTTCCAGTATGGCACACATTCCTGGATTGTTTTGTACAAAAAAAAAAAAACACCCACGTTGTTGTCTTTGCTTTAGGCAGTGGCCAGTTTTTTTAAAAAAAAATTTATAACAAAATGCTGGCTGGTCTCATAGAATTAGCAGCTGCCCAAAATCCACCCAGTAGTGGGAGAAAAGCGTCTAGAGGAGAGTTTCAGAAGGTCTAATGTAAGCCCTTTCCGCACATGCAGAATAATGCACTTTCAATCCACTTTGTTGCAAGTGGATTTTGCCATTCCACACAAATGCAAAGTGGATTGAAAGTGCATTATTCTGCTTGTGGGGAAGGGGCCGTAGTGAGTAATTAAGGAGCAGGTCCAGGGCATGAATCCAAATATTTTGTTCCCTTTTTGTTTGCTTCATTTGTTCCTCACCTTTCTCCCAATTGGAGACCCAACGGGATTCACATTAGTCTCCACTCCTTCATTTTTCTCCTCATGACAGCCCAGTGAGGTAGAAGATATATATAAATCCAAACTCTTATACTTTTCTCTCCTGTAAGGAGACTCAAGGTGGCCTACAAGCTCCTTTCCCTTCCTCTCCCCAGAACAGACACCTTGTGAGGTAGGCTCTTAACCACTATACCATGTTGGCTCTAGGTAGATTTTGCTGAGAGTATGTAACTGGTCCACCGTCACCCAGCAAATATCCATGGCGAAGTGGGGATTCAATAGTCTCTTGGATCCTAGTCCAACACTCTAACCACTACACAGGTTGCCTCACAGTCTTCACGCTAACAATTAAGCCTCTGCTCAAACAGACATTTGTGTAATGGTTTAAGTGCTTAAGTGTTTATTAAGGGTTATAGCAACAGGCCTTAACAACATAACATAAAATCATATTCATAAAAGAGAGCCAATAAAATAAAATTCACAGTAAGATAAAATGCAATAATCTGTATATATAAAAAGCTAACCGTTCGTTTGTTGGTCTTGCCCTAATGCCGAAACGGCTGGACAGATCGCCCCCAAATTTTCACATGACGTCCCTCTCTGTTGCGGGCAGGTAATCGGACCTTCAAATCGCCGAAAGTCCATCCCTGATCCAGGTAAAACGTCTTTTTCCTGGCGCACCAGGCCATGAAGCTGGCTCTGTTTAACTGTCACCCTTGGAATGTTCGTGCAGCCTGAGGGCTTGGTATGAGGGCTTAGAATGTCTGCGCAGATGGGCAGAGATGAGCAGTGAAAACAGTAAATAGGTAATACTGTTAGGTAATACGAGTGGAAGTGAAACATGTACACACTTTGCCGTGTGAGACGTCAAGTGGGGTTCCCCCCTACACACACATGCAGGTAACTTTCACTCTCTGTGCCTCACCCCCTACTAACACACAACACACATACTCTCATACACATCCACTTCATCCTCACACACCTCACTCTGCCCTCCCTCACATCCAACCACCACTTACCCACTTCCTCATCCATATTCGCCACAGCTCTATTTTACTAAAAGCAAGCTGGAGTTTGCCTTTTTCTTCTAAGAAAATCCACGGGGTGGGGGCGAACCAACACTACTGCCTCTGCTTCTTTTGCACATGGCCCTTTACGAACCCAGGGAGCTGGCCTCAATCTGAGCGCCTCACCACCCTGTCTCTGCTGCCTGACTGGGATAGCCTCCTTGCCCCAGTTCTGCCTTACCCAAGCCAGGACTGTGCATGTGAACCAGCCTCATGGACAGCGGTATTCGCACTCTGCACAGTTCCGTTGTGGAATGGAAAGGGTTGCCTTATACTAAAAACCAAGACAGCACCATATAATAATGTGAATTGAAAAAAGAAAGAGGGATTCCATTTGACCACCCCAAAAGAAGAAGAAGAAGAAGAAGAAGAAGAAGAAGAAGAAGAAGAAGAAGAAGAAGAAGAAGAAGAAGAGGAGGAGGAGGAGGAGGAGGAGGAGGAGGAGGAGGAGGAGGAGGAGAAGAAGAAGAGAAGGAGGAGAGGAGGAGGAGGAGGAGGAGGAGGAGGAGGAGGAGGAGGAGGAGGAGTTTGGATTTATATCCCCCCTTTCTCTCCTGTAGGAGACTCAAAGGGGCTTACAACCTCCTTGCCCCTCAAAACAAACACCCTGTGAGGTGGGTGGGGCTGAGAGAGCTCCGAAAAGCTGTGACTAGCCCAAAGTCACACACCTGGTGTGTGTGGGAGTGCACAGGCTAATCTGAATTCCCCAGATAAGCCTCCACAACTCAAGCTGCAAAGCTGGGAATCAAACCCGGTTCCTCCAGATCACAGTGCACCTGATCTGAGCCACTACGCCACTGCTGTTCCCAAAAGGCTATGCTGGGGATCATTGGACCTGCATGGACATCTGTGTGGGTTGTGGACTGTGATGAGAAGGACAATTGCCACAGCAACGTGTGGCCGGGCCCCGCTAGTCATTTCTATCAACAGAAAAAACACAGACAAGTCTATTTTTGAGAGCTGACAAGCACAGGCCTTTTCCTTGGTTTAGCTGATACATAAAAGAGGTGATCCTATATGCAATCGAAGGATTTATATCTCCCAGAAGAAAACAGATGTGATTCTCACCTTACCCCAAAATGTGGAATAACATGGTTCAGTTGTTATGCCCATTATATGATACTAGACTGAATCGTTGTTGTTGTTTTCTACTCAGTGGGGTCCTAGAACAGCTCACAAAAATACCATTTAAAGAAATAGACAAAACTACAATTCATATAAGGTGTACGCTCAACATCCTGATTGGTTCTGGATCCCCTAGACCAGTTCACTCAAGGTCATGGGTTGCAAACCAAGGGCTGAATCCTTGGTTCTTCCCCATCGGCTTATACCTTCGGCTACCCCCAAGCAAAAAGGAAGGGAAAGAAGGGCTCAAGGTATGTTATGCAACTCTGGGGCCCCTTCCACACATGCAGAATAATGCACTTTCAATCCACTCTCACAATTGTTTGCAAGTGGATTTTGCTATTCAGCACAGTAAAATCCAGCTGCAAAGTACACTGAAAGTGGACTGAAAGTGCATTATTCTGCATGTGCAGAAGGGGCTTATGTTTGTGCCCAAGAATTCGGCCTGCCGTGATCAGAAACCCTGTGCCTCCTCCAGGGAGAAAGTATAGATATAAGGGAGAAGTTAGTATCCTGAACTGCTGTTGTACATTCACAGTCACAGACCAGGAAAGGGATTGGGGCGTCTTAGTTGATAGCTCCATGGCAGCTCAATGCATGGCAGCTGTGAAAAAGGCAAACTCTATGCTGGGGATAATTAGGAAAGGAATTGATAATAAAACTGCAAAGATTGCCATGCCCTTATATAAAGCAGTGGTGCGACCGCACTTGGGAGTACTGTGTTCAGTTCTGGTCGCCACATCTCAAAAAGGATATCGAAGAGATAGAAAAAGTGAAGAGTAGGGCAACGAGGATGATTGTGGGATTGGAGCACCTTCCTTATGAGGAGAGGCTGCAGCGTTTGGGACTCTTTAGTTTGGAGATGAGGCGGCTGAGGGGGGATATGATTAAATTATGCAAGAGGTAGAAAACGTTGACAGAGATATTTTTTTCTCTCTTTCTCACAATACTAAAACCAGGGGGCATCCATTGAAAATGCTGGGGGGAAGAATTAGGACTAATAAAAGGAAATATTTATTCACGCAACGTGTGGTTGGTGCTTGGGATATGCTTAAGGTGACCAGATTTTAACATTGGTAAAGTGGGACACCATTGACCGGGGGTGGGGGGGTCTTGATTAAAAATTTGGTATAACTGTCTCTCCCTTTCAAGCATAACCAAAGAACTGATTTAGGATGTAGCTTTCTTTCCACAATTACATCTGCTTCTATTACAAACTGATGTGCTGAGTCTGCTCTTATTCCCTAGTTCTTCCAAATGCCTTCAACACAAATGCAGCTTTATTTACCTAATTCTAATGTTGCAGCACACAGGGGCGTAATGCCCATTGGGCAAGGTGGGCATCTGCCCAGGGCACCACCTTGTGGGGGGCATCAAAATGCAGGGTTTGGTTTTGGGTATTTTTAGTGGTTTTCAATTTTTGGCCTGCAGGGGGCACAGTTTTTAGGCTAGCAGCACCAGAATTTCAGCGTATCATCAGGAGACTGTCCTTATGCTACCCCCCAGGTTTGGTGAGGTTTGGTTCAGAGAGTCCAAAGTTATGGACTTCCAAAGGGGGTGCCCCCATCCCCCATTGTTTCCAATGGGAGCTAATAGGAGATGGGGGCTACAGTTTTGAGGGTCCATAACTTTGGCCCCCCTGAACCAAACTGCACCAAACCTGGGAGGTATCATTAGGGTAGTCTCCTGATGAGGCCATGAAAGTTTTGAGACTGAGCCTTCATAAATGTGCCCCACCACAGCCTGAAACCCCCATTGACAGCAATGCAGAAACCTCAATACAGAACAAAGATTCTTGGGCAAATTTCTGGGATGTTCCTGCAGGGGTGCATTTTTGGATGTATCAGCACCAAAATTTCAGGATATCATCTGGAGACTGTCAGGGAAATCTTTAAGTGTCATATGACTTTAAATGGTAGTGTCTGTATACTGGTCCATGACAGCAGCCAAATGCATGCTTAATTTTTTGCTATCATTCCACAGCAGTATCACAGTCAATGAGTCAAAATATTAGTCCATAATAAACACAATTTTAGAAGTAATTACTTGTTGAGCCTTTCATTCATAAGAGGATGTAAGGGGGAAAACCGGAGAGTCTTTTTGTCATAAGAACATAATTGGCAGGGTGTGCAGTAGAGAAATGCATCATGATTTTTTTTCAGTTAAATGCGAAAGCTACATGGTATTCACAGAAATTCAGTAATGTAAGTCCA